>NW_020450262.1:0-1099 GCF_003343035.1 Apteryx rowi | reverse complement strand
TCTTAGAAGTGAGCAATCCTGCCTTCATGATGAAGGGAGGATCCCACGGCTATGTGAGCTGTCCTTGAGCATTCCTAGACCATTACAGAAGGGGAAGACAAGTAGTGGTAAACAAGTAAAGGAGGGGGCTGACAAGCCCCTCCACGTGAACAGCAATTTTGCACCAATCGTGTATTCGCTTTAGACGCGTGAAGAGACTGTAAACCAATCATACAGCTATTGCTAGTGCATGCTTATTGCTTGTCTATATATACTCTGTGTAAGCTCTAATAAAGGGAGAACGACCATACTCATATTGAGACTCATCGTTACTCCGGGTCCGTCCCCCCACTCCGACATCTGATAGCAGAGGATGGTTTATTTCCGTGACTACCGCCAATCATTACACCAAAAGGAAAATCTAACACCCCCAGAGACTCTTGTGGAACGATAGTGCAAGCATGCATTATCTCTTCCAACAACATTACACAATTCAGATTACGGTTCTGTTAGGGCTGAAGGTGACAAAGGGAATCTTAAATGAAGGACCTCGATAAACTTGTCTGCCACTTGGCTTGTAGTCTATTCAAGTACAGCCTGGAATTCCTCAGTGTGTAGAGGTTAAAGACACTCTGCAGAGCAGAGGGAGGACAGGTCAGGGCTTTTGCAAACTCAGACACACAATCAGAGCTCTACTGCTATTGCAAAACGTGTGTCCCAGGAAAAAAAGTGGGATACACATGTGGAAGAGGACAGAATTCAGCTCTTCCTGCTAAGATGGGAGAAGATTGTTAGCAGGTGGGCTGCAGTGCAAAAGACTGCTATGCTGGACACACTTCCACCATCCATTCAGCAGGAAGAGTCTGCAGTCACGGATGTACTTGTGAGCTCAAACTCTCTTCCACGGAGCACTTCCCTGTGAAGGTGGAGGCAAAGGAGARGTGAAAAGCCTTTCCTCCTCTCGCWAAACTTCCACCACACCTACTCACAGCTACCTGCTAGCTGCGCCACTTCGAGGAAAAGCCTCCTCCTCAAAGCCACTCTCAAAGCAAAGACGACTACTCACACAGGCTCACACAGACAGCTGGCATCCACCTGCCTGCGGCAGCCCCACAACATG
>NW_020450261.1:0-1165 GCF_003343035.1 Apteryx rowi | reverse complement strand
ATCTGCAGGCAGGACAAGGTGCCACTGAAGAAGTCCGTGGCACTGGGCAGCCTGTGATCTAGCCACTCTGAGGTCATCATTAACCCAGTCACAGTTCATATCATCTGGGGGTGAGAAGAGGTTCGGGGAAAGGAAAGCTAGAAGGTTTTAAGGGTGCAGAGACTAAAGCAGAGACCTTGGTGTGATGTGCCTCTCCCATTTATGAAGCACGTTTGGCTGTAGATCAACAGGACTTGGCCTAAAGGCAGTGGTGGGATCCACTTGTTTGGGCACTGGTAGGAAACCTGAGTTGCCCTTGGGCACTTGCCCAGCACCCACTCCAAAGGGGCATGGTTTTCCTAGAGGTCCCGTGGTGTATCTTCTAGAGACATGTGGTTGTGTCAGACCCCCCCCCAGGCATCCGACATGGCCCTGCAGGCCTATTTCTRTGTCACTGAACCAAGTGCCAGCACTGGACGACATCARCTCTTTGCAGTGTCGGGATCTGCATGTGTCTCAGCTTCCTAGTGAGTGGAGCTCTGGTAGCAGTGGGCATCTAATATCATTGCAGGTGGCCAAGGCAATTCCCCACCTGGCCCCCCAACTCATGCTCTAGAAGGATGTAGGTGTCACACTTGCTCCATCAGAGCAAGCAGACACTGGCACACCTCCTCCAGCACCTCTGTCTCTTCCAGTGACACCAGGTGGTTGTGTGTGAGCAACTGACTCCCACCCTCCATCTCCATTGAACATAGACCAAGATCTTGCATGCAGACATCCATGCTGTGCTCACTTCTGCCTGGGATAGGGGAATCCCACCACCTTTGTGTTTTTTATGGAGCTCACAAGAAGGATCTGAATCCCACGCCAGCCCAGGGCCTTCAAAAGCACCCTGAGAAGCCCAAACTGAGTCATCTGAATCAACACCTGAACCATGTGTCAATGAGCTCCCTTCTTGTCCCCACCTAGGTGTCCTGCCTACTTAAGAGATGGGAATAGGAGCTTCCAGAGTGGGACATTTCTGGCTATCATAGATAGCCATCCTCTGATGAAATAAATTGCAGTGCTGGAATCAGTCTCTCTCCACTCTTTAGCAAAGGACAATAGCTGATTATTTTAGTCTACCTCAGTGAACATTTCCCAGGAGGATGGAGCAGAAGACCTGCATGGTCATGCATAGACCAAG
>NW_020450260.1:0-1192 GCF_003343035.1 Apteryx rowi | reverse complement strand
AGGACTGCTGATAACCAAGCCTTGCCCTGGGAAACCCCTTGGTGCCTGGGGTCACAAAGCCAAGCAAAGCACACCACTGTGGAGAACCACCCAGGACAAAGAGAGTTCACACAGGCTGGCTTTTCTTCACAGGAAACTTCATCTTCCCACCACCCTCCCTTCCTCCATTCTCTCATATCTCTCTTTCCCCCTTCCATCCTCTAGTCCTCCCTTCCTTAAAGGCTAATGGACCTGAGGCTAATGGACCTTTCTCCTCCTTCTTTCCCTTCATTCCTCCCACCCCTCTTCCTTCTCCCCTCCCTTCCTTACCACTTACCTCCATTCCATTCATCCACCACCTAATCGCCTTCCCTCCATCCTACCTTCCTCATTTCCACCCTTCAGCCTTTCCCTGCCCTCCCAGTTCACCTCTTATGCTCCCTTCCCTCCTCCTTTCCTGCTGCCTGCTCACTCCAGCCCGCAAGAGCAATCGTGGCAGCGGAGGGCTGGAGGGCAAGGGACACCTTGGGAGGCAAGCAGCAGGCTTCCTTCSTGGCYGSCMGGGCMAAGGGCTGGCCCCACGGACACACAGTGCTCCCCATTCCCACCTTCCCCTCCAGCAACAAGGAGCCTCTCTCACACGCCAGGAAGCACTCACCTAGCTGTCCTTGCAGTCGCCCTGCAAAAGAAAGCAGAAGTGCCGTTACAAACTGCTGGGGGAGGCATTGCACACAGCGCTGGGCGAGTACCCTGGTCGGGTTATGATTCTCGGGAGAAGGTGGCAGCCTTCGGCAACTAGTCCAGCACTGTGCTGCTGTGCAGCCCTGGCCAGGGAAGACCCTTGGCACCTGGGCTCACACACCTAAACAAAGGCCAGCGCTGTGCATGCCCTACCTGAGGCAGAGAGCCCACACGAGCTCAAGGGTGCTCACAGGAGAATTCAGAGTGCTCCCGTTCTCAGTTTCTCCTGTCTCTCATTCCTGTCTTGACCCCTTCTAGCCTCTTCTCCTGCCTTCCTTCAATCCATCCAAAACCTTTTTAAATCCCTCCTTCCTTCATGTCTTTCCTAGCTTGCTTCCTTGCTTCCTTCCTTTCATTCTTCCTTCGTCCTTTCCTTCCACACTTCCTTCCACTCTTCCTTCCCTCCCTCCAGCCTGCCTTCTGCAAGTCCTTCCCCAAGCCCTGATGCCCTGCCACACGTCCACCCTTCCCT
>NW_020450259.1:0-1174 GCF_003343035.1 Apteryx rowi | reverse complement strand
GGAAGGCTTCTCCTTCTGCCTGGGACAGGAGGCCCTGCTGTCTTCAGTTTCATGGTTGCTGCTCCCATGCAATCCTCCCGTTAGAAAATGTTGCCAGGAATTCCTTACAGGCTGTTCTCCAATTCCTAAGTGTCATAGACTAGGYGTAGGTAATACCTAGGCAGAAGCTCATGCTTTTTTGGGGTAGTAACTGGTATGTGATGGGTGTTTTGCTGCACTATGAGCACTGTGAAGCCACGAGGTGAATCAGGGAGGCCGTTCAGGAGCTGGCTCAGCCTTGGGGGAAGGCRGGGGGAGCTGCAGGTGGCAAGATCCCCAGGGTCAGGGTGTGGGCAGTGAGGTCACCACTGTCTAGGAGAGGAATGCTGGAAAATCACTGGTGTCAGGTTAATTCTTTGTAAGTAGCTGACAGGCCAGCAGGAGGCACATGGCTCGGCTATTGATGATGAGGTCACTTCTGCCTGAGTACCTGATAGGCCATCTGGAGGAAGAAGGCTTCTCTGTTGCTTGTGAGGTCACTTGTGCATGATGAACTGATTGGATAGCAGCAGAGATGTGTCTGGAAAGGTGATTGTGAGGTCACTTCTACCTGATCAGTTGATAGGGCCGCAGCAGGTCCATGGCTGGGGTATGAGCTTTTGAGATCAGTTCTGTCTCAGAGGCTTACAGGCCTGTGACAGAAACACTGTTCTGCAGGTGACTGTGAGGTCATGTCTTTCTGAGTCCCTGCTAGGCCAGCAGCAAGCACATGGCTAGGAACTGACTTTGAGGTCACTGCTGTCCCAGCAGCATACAGGCCTGCAGCATTGGTAGTCTCTGATTTCCAGGGTCTGTGTGCTGTAGAAATTACCCCTGTCCAGCAGCAGGGAGCTTGTGAGATTTTCCTGCAAGGTCCGTACTGGGTCTCTGTTCTTCATGTGTTCACCTGCTTTAATATCACCTTCGGGGCTGTCACATGTTAGAGGTCTCCGATTCTCTGTCCAAGTATGTGCTGATTGGAGACTGGGTGCAAAGGTTCTTGGAGGTGACAGAGGTAATGTCAGCCCCAAAGAAAGGCATAAGAAAAATCCCCGCAGAGGCCTCTCTTTGGCAGCAGATTGGGCACAAGAGAGAGGGAAGATTCAGCCAGGTGAAGCCCCTTGGGACCACTTCATCTGCTTCCTTGAGGTGGGAA
>NW_020450258.1:0-1198 GCF_003343035.1 Apteryx rowi | reverse complement strand
TCCCAGAGGCTGCAGTGTCCTGTAGCTCCCATGGGATTCTCAAGAGCCTGCTGGAAATGGTCATGTTGGAAATGGATGGTCCACCTTGTAATAACCCCAAGTCACCTCTTGTTTGGGAGAACCTCTGATCCTTTCCCCCGGATCCTCTTGTGCCTCCAGCTTGGCAGAGCAGGTTTTAGGCTCAGAGATGCCATCTTGAGATGGCCACAGCCCCTGTCCTTCTGCAAATTGGGCTCAAACCTCTGCACCCAAAGGAGAKCACGATTGGGAGAGCAACTTGGAAACAGGTGGGGGACGCCATCCCAACCAAGCAAGTGCTGGCTGACCCCAAGGATTTTTCTCTGAGCCATGGTGGGTAGTGCTGGGGTGAGTCCAACATAACCATCTACCCCAGCCCTCCTCCCCAGCCTACTCCACCTCTCCCCAGCACTGGCAGACCCAGAGCTGGTCTCCCCATTGCTGTCCCATGCCCCCTTGGGGTTTCTTAGCCCTCTGGAGTGACCCACCTATTGGCTAGCATGAGGAGGAGAGCGGGGCTGGATTTCACTGATGGCTCTGTCAGCTAATTGGAATCCACTATCTGGAGGGAAAAAAGACACCAAAGAAAGACATGAAAGAGGAGAGGGAGCAAAGCAGGCGAGAAGCGAGCGGGAGAGAGAGTGGGTGCGAGTGGGTTTGGTGGGGGCTGCACATGTGTTCAAATTCTGGCAAGTGCCCTCCCGCCGGGGTGGGGACAGCAGTGCTGGTGATGGGGCTGCTTTCCTGCAGGAGCTGCAGCAGGGGCTGGTGGGGCTGTGACCACAGGACAAAGCGACCTGTAACAGAGGTGGGAACTGACCTACCTGTGAGCTAGGCATGCTGGCCTGCCCCTGACCAACTCAGCCAGAGCATCTTGGTGGGATTTTTGGATGCAAGAAACTTTGCCCCTGTTGTGGGTCTGAGACCCATTTTAAATTATTTGTAGACCTTACTTCCATTCCGAAGTGTCATAGACTAGGTGTAGGTAATATCTAGGCAGAAGGTAATCTTTTTTGGGGGTAGTAACTGATACATAATCAGTGTCTTGCTGCACTATGAGCATTGTGAGGGGCATGACGTGGATCAGGGAGGCTGTTCAGTAGCTAGCTCAACCTTAGGGGAGGGCATGGGGAACTGCAGGTGGCAATAGCCATGTGGCCGTGATGTGGGTAGTGAGGTC
>NW_020450257.1:0-1137 GCF_003343035.1 Apteryx rowi | reverse complement strand
GTTCAGAGGGAGCAGAGGACAGAGTGTGTGTTTCCTGAGAGGCCTGCAGAGCAGCAGAGACTGGGAGATGCCACCACAGCTGGGTCAGGACACTCTGTGTCCCCATCATCTTGGCAAGGCCTAGAGCCTTTCCCAACCCGGAATAGGAAGATACAGCTTGGGTCTGTCCCTCGCTGAAGGCAGAGGCAGCTCTGCCTTGTCCTTGGGGACACAAGAAGTTGGACCTCACGCTGACATGCATTCAAAGGGACACTTGTCAGCAGCCCTTSCCCTGATGCTCAGGCCCACCCAAGGGATGTCACCATTGCTTTCCCAAATCCCTGGTCCATACCTGGGCTACTCCTTGAATCTGGTCATTCATGTGGAGGAAGAGTGGGACCAGGCTCCTCTGCACTTGCTGCTTCATGCCCCATTTGTTCTTCCCCACCACAATCTCCATCAGGTCTTTGCAGAGGAGGATGGAGAGCTCTCGCACGGGGCTGTCTTCCTGTGGGCAGGGAGGAGAGGAAGGGGAGGCCTCAGTAATGGCTCCAGGAAGCGGGCATGAGAAGAGGGTTTGCCATTGGGAGGCCTCACCCTCTCCAGGCACAACTGTCCCCCATCCCAGCCGGAGGTCAGAGCTGGCAACAAGCCTCTGTGGAGGCAGCCTGGAGAATGAGGGTTGTCAGCAGCAGCAGAGCAAGCTTCCCTGGCCTCTGTCTCCCTGTGCCTCTGGAGGGAACTTTTTGGATTTCCCTAAGACTCCATCAGGGCCCCCTCGCAGGAGAGGATAACAGAAGGGGACAGCCCTGGGACATGGTCTTTTCCTCACTCTCTTGCCTGCTCCTGCCTCTCTGTTCATCTCTGCCCCAGGCCAGGCAAGCACCACTGAGTGTCAAGCATGAGACAGAGCAGCCGAGGGCAGAGAGGGGGCTGGTTTGATCTAGTCCCACAGCCCAGGAAACCGAGGCCAGCACAGGGAATGGCCGGAGAACAACAGGGCAAAAGGTTTCCTGACAGGCAGCAGGGCCTGTGGCAGGAGGCGCAAATTGACATACCAACGGGCACATGTGCAGAGGGACACACAGCACCCATAGCCATGCATACAGACCCCTGGACGTGCCAGGAGAGCCCCTGGCTCTCCCACCAGTCATCCAT
>NW_020450256.1:0-1118 GCF_003343035.1 Apteryx rowi | reverse complement strand
GGGCTGGGATACGGGAGCTGCCAGTTGAGAACATCCGTGCTGGAACAAGGGGGCTGTGCCCAAAACCACCCCAGGGTGAGTAGTGGGGTGGGGGGTGGGCTCCAACGGCCCATGTGGGGCAGGGGTGGTGTTGAGGTGGGGGACGCAGCTGGGGTCACGTGAAGGAGACCTAGGTGGGCAGCTGGCAGGGGGCTCCTGGGGAGCTGGGCAGGCCTCCTCCAGCCATGCTGGACCCCAAAGCTGTGACAAACTGGAGTTTGGACTCAAAAGGCYGGGTGGGAGCATGGGGGAGGTGAGTCCATCCGTGTGCAGGGGCTGCTGGGTGTCCTCAGGGTGCCCCCAAGAATCCCCAGGCCCGACCTGGGATGTGTTGCTGGAGATGCCGAAGCACGCAGCCTGGGTGATGGGACCCCCTGGAGGTGGGGCTCACGGTGCTGATGTCCCTGGAGATGGCACCCATGGTGAGGGTGTCCCCGGAGGTGGTACCTGTGGTGCTGGTGTCCCCAGAGATGRTGTCTGTGGAGCCGGTACCCATAGTGATGTGCGCCTGGAAATGATGCCCCTGGAGCTGTGGTGCTGTGTCCATGGAAGTGCCATCCCTAGAGACAGTACCCATGGTACTGGTGTCCCTGGAGATGCTGTCCCTGGTGTTGGTACTCATGGTGATGTTGCTGCCTCTGGAGCTTATACCCATGGTGATGGTGCCCCTGGAGCAGGTACCCATGGAGATGTGCCTCTCCAGATGGTGTCCCTGGAGCTCAGACCTATGGTTATGGTGCCCATGGTGATGTGCCCCTGGGCCTTGTGCCCCTGGAGATGATGTCCCTGGAGCTCATGCCAGTGGTGATGGTGCCCCTGGACCTTGTGACCATGGCGATATGCCCCTGGAGATGATGCCCCTAGAGCTTGTGCCCATGTTGATGGTGCTCCCGCAGCAAGTACCCATAGTGATGTGGCCCTGGAGCTCATACCCATGGTGATGGTGCTCCTGGAGTTTGTACCCATGGCGATGTGCTTTTGGAGATGGTGCTCTGGAGCAGGTACCCATGCTGATGTGCTTCTGGAGCTCATGCCCATGGTGATGTGCTTCTGGAGATGGTGCTCTGGAGCAGGTACCC
>NW_020450255.1:0-1156 GCF_003343035.1 Apteryx rowi | reverse complement strand
GGGCCGTAGGGTGCAGGGGATTGGGCTTGCAGGGGACCCTGAGGCTGGGGAGAGCCATGGGGTGCAGGGACCTGGGGGTGCAGGAGTGTGGGGGCCTGGGGGGTGCAGGGGCCGTAGGGTGCAGGAGGTCGGGGGTGCAGGGGATGCCGGGGCTGGGGAGAGCCATGGGGTGCAGCGACCTGGGGGTGCAGGAGGCAGGGATACAGGGACCTAGGGGATGCAGCATGTCGGGGTGCAGGGTGTCGAGGGTGCAGGACCTGTGGGTGCAGGGGCTGGGGGTGCAGGGGACTGGGGCTGCAGGGGGCCACGGGATATGTGGATCTGGGGGATGCAGCAGGTCAGGGGTGCAGGACCCGTGGGTGCAGAGGTCCGGGTGCTGTGGAGAGCCATGGGCTGCAGGGATCCGGGAGTGCATGGACCTGGAGGATGCAGGGGGCCGTGGGTGCAGGGAGCTGGGGGGGGTGCAAGGGGCCGGGGGCTGCAGTGGGCCTGGGGGACTGGAGGGGGCGAGCTGGGCTGCGGACCGGGGGATGCCAGACCCGGGGGGTGCAGGGGGTCCAGGGGGGCTGGAGGGGTCCAGGAGCTGGAGGGGAGCTCAGGGGGTTGCTGGGCCCCGGCGGCGGCCGGAGTGGGGTCTCGGCGGCCCCCGGGCGCTCACAGCCGGGCGTTTGGAGGCGCCTTTGCCCGCGGCGGCTCCGCTGCCGGGGCCGAGCTCCGGGAGCGCAGAGTTAACGAGGGCCCGGGGCCCGGGGCCGGCTCCGTGCAGGTCACGGCCCGTGGCGGGGAAGGTGTCCGCGCAGGCGGTGCGCCCCGGTGCTCCGTGACCCCGGTCCCCCCCCCCCCCGAGCCGCGGCCCGAGCCCCCCCCCGCCGCGGCCCGCTCCTCCCCGGGGGAGGGACACTGCCTCTTTAACACCGTCCCCTTCGAGGCGCATGAATGGGGCGGGCGGGGCAGGCCCCGCCCCCGAGGCGTCACCATTGGCTGTGCCGCGGCTCCACGGCCCCGCCCCCGGCCGCGGCGCTCTATAACTGGCGCGGCGCGGCGCGGCGAGAGCGCAGCGTTCTGCTCCGTCGCCCGCAGGGTCCCGTCGCCGCCGGTCACTGTCTGCCGCTCCATGAAGGTCGCCAGCGCCGCCCCCTCGCCGCTGCCCGCGGGC
>NW_020450254.1:0-1200 GCF_003343035.1 Apteryx rowi | reverse complement strand
GAGCTCCCTTCATCCCCAGAGCCTGGCCCTGCTCAGAAGCAGAGGACCAGTTGAAATCATGAATTTCTCTGTCCCTTGTGCTACCTCCTCCTGGGAAATGGTCACTAGAACAAACTAAAATAATCACCAATGCTCCTCCTGGGAAATGCTTCCTCCTGGGAAACGTTCACTGAAGTAGACTAAAATAGTCAGTTATTTTCCTTTGCTAAAGAGTGGAGAGAGACTGATTCCAGCATTGCAATTTATCTTATCAGAGAAAGGTTATCTACAAAAAGTGGAAATGTCCCACTCAGGAAGCCCCGATTCCCACCTCTTAACTAGGCAGGACACCTAGACAGRGACAGGAATAGAATTTGTTTTCCCATTGTTCAGGAATTGTTTCAGACGAGTCAGTTTGGGCTTCTCAGAGTGCTTTAGAGGGCCCTGGGATGCAGTMGGATTCAGATCCTTCTCGTGAGTTCCACAAAAAAACACAAAGGAGGTGGGAGTCCCCTTGCCCAGGCAGAAGTGAGCACAGCATGGATGTCTGCATGAAAGATCTTGGTCTATGCTCCTATTTTAATCACTAGAGATGGAGGGCGCGATCAGTTGCTCACATGCAAACACCTGGTGACACTGGAAGACACAGAGGTGGTCGAAGACATGTGCCTGTGTCTGCTTGCTCTGATGGAGCAAGTGTGACACACACATCCTTCCAGAGCATGAGTTGGGGGCCAGGCAGGGAACTGCCTTGACCACCTGCAATGATACTAGTTGCCCACTGCCGCCAGAGCTCCACTCACTAGGAAGCTGAGACACATGCAGATCCCAACAGTGCAAACAGTTCATGTCATCCAGTGCAGGCATTTGATTCAGTGACACAGAAATAGGCCTTCAGGGCCAGGTCGGATGCCTGGGGTGTCCAGCACAACCACATGTCTCTAGCAGATACACCATGGGACCTCTAGGAGAACCATGGCCCTTTGGAGTGGTTGCTGGTCAAGTACCCCAGGGCAACTCAGGTTTCCTACTTGTGCCCAAACAACTGGATCCCACCACTGCCTTTAGGCCAAGTCCTGTTGATCTACAGCCAAGACTGCTTCATAAATGGGAGAGGCACATCCCACCAAGGTCTCTGCTCTAGTCTCTGCACCCTTAAAACCTTCTAGCTTTCCTCCCCCGAACCTCTTCTCACCCCCAGATGATATGAACAGGCACTGG
>NW_020450253.1:0-1108 GCF_003343035.1 Apteryx rowi | reverse complement strand
TGCTTGTTCGCCAGGCAGCGAACAGATTCGGCAGTCTCCTTGTTTGTGAGACAGCCAACATCCTCAGTGGTCACTCATTCTGCGAGGCAGCGAATAGGCACAGCGGTCTGCTTSTTCGCCAGGCAGTGTACAGATTAGGCAGTCTCCTTGTTTGTGAGACAGCCAACATCCAGAGTGGTCACTCCTTCTGCGAGGCAGCGAAGAGACAGAGCCTTTTGCTTTTTCGCCAAGCAGCGAAGAGACGAAGCAGTCTGATTTTTCGACTGGCAGCGAACAGATTAGGCAGTCTCCTTGTTTGTGAGACAGCGAACATCCTCAGTGGTCACTCATTCTGCGAGGCAGTGAAGAGACGAAGCGGTCTGCTTGTTCTCCAGGCAGCGAACAGATTCGGCAGTCTCCTTGTTTGTGAGACAGCGAACATCCACAGTGGTTCCTCATTCTGCGACGTGGCAAGAGATGCAGCGGTCTGCTTCTTCGCCAGGCAGCGAACAGATTCAGCAGTCTCCTTGTTTGTGAGACAGCCAACATCCACTGTTTCACTCATTCTGCGAGGCAGCGAAGAGATGCAGCGCTTTGCTTGTCAACTGGATGGCGTAGTGGCATCACGGATTGCTTTTTCGCCTGGAAGCCACCGGATGCAGCACTTTGCCAGTTGGCGAGGCAGTGAACAGACGCAGCAGTCTGCTGCTTTGTGAGACAGCGAACATGCATGGTGGTTAGTTATTCTGCGAGGCAGCGAAGAGACGCAGCGCTTAGTTAGTTGTCCAGGCCCTGAACACATGCAACGGTTTACTTGTTGGCAATGCAGCGAAGAGACACAGCGGTTTCCTTGTTCGCCAGGCAGCGAAGAGACGAAGCGGTCTGCTTGCTCGCCACGCAGCGAACAGATTAGGCAGTCTCCTTGTTTGTGAGACAGCCAACATTCACAGTGATCAACCATTCTGCGAGGCAGGCAAGAGACGCAGCGGTCTGCTTGTTCTCCAGGCAGCGAACAGGTTCGGCAGTCTCCTTGTTTGTGAGACAGCCAACATCCTCAGTGGTCACTCATTCTGCGAGGCAGCGAAGAGGCACAGCGGTCTGCTTGTCCACTAGACGGCGTGGTGGCATC